>NC_067155.1:13317786-13355286 GCF_903995435.1 Acomys russatus
GATCAAAGGCGTGCGCCACCGCCACCTGGATCAAATGGGATTTTACAGATCCAATCTAGGACAGCCGCTGTCTTCCCACTTTCAAATAAAAAAAAGGGACCTCTACCTATATGACTATAAAAAAGATACAGTATTAAAAAATAAATGTTGAGCCGGGCGTGGTGGCGCACGCCTTTAATCCCAGCACTCGGGAGGCAGAGGCAGGCAGATCGCTGTGAGTTCGAGGCCAGCCTGGTCTACAAAGTGAGTCCAGGATGGCCAAGGCTACACAGAGAAACCCTGTCTCGAAAAAACAAAAAATAAATAAATAAATAAATGTTATGAGGATATGAGATAAAATTATTTTAATAAATAAAAATTATATATAAGATACCAATTATAAGAAGGATTTACATATATATGTACATATATATTAGCATGGTATGTTTATACAAAATAGATATGAAATTTATTTTTAAATTATAAATTTTTAAATTTAAGTTATAAAGGTCTGAGTAAGTCATTAAGGTACATAAAAGTTATGAAAAAACTTAAATATATATTAGAGTTCCTAAGGTCTAAGATTAACAATTACCAAAAAAAACAAAAACAAAAAACAAAAAAACCACAAACACACACACACACACACACACAAAATCTGGCTAAAATATATGTCAAATCAAGGTTTATTTTTAAAAATCTGGCTTTTAAAATATTACACAATAGTATCAGAACAAGGTAACTGGTGTTCTAGCTGTTTTTCATGTGGGGGCCCTGCACTGCCTGCCATCTTTAACTATGCTGGGATATCATCCACCATTCCCGTGGGTCGTTGGTGAGTCAGTACAGATGTGTCCCCCTTCTCTGAGTGACCCATAAAGACCATGGCTTTGGGGTCTGAGAGGGATCTACTGGACAGTTTTTCAAATATCACTTCATTCGTCACTTGAATTTTCCAGCCTCTAATTAACCACAAGGTTACCCCATTAAGTGAACATTTCCCAGCGTCCAGCGAGAATCTGAGAGCAAGCGACTTGTCCTGGAGGCACCCACCTAGTCTGGACTTCCTAGGACACCCCAGTAGGCGGTATCTCGTTATAGCAGTCGTCCTCAGCCTTGTTATGGTGACTGCCCCCCCCCCACCATACAATTTATTTCACGGCTACTTCATAACTGTAATTTTGTTACCGCTATGAATCGTAATATAAATATCAGATACTTCCGACGGTCTTAGGCGAGCCCTGGGAAAGGGTCTTTCAACCCCCAAAGAGTCTCAACCCAGCCATGGAGATCTGCTTTGTTAGTGTCTCCACGGAGGAAGGTTCATCTAAACCTTTGGCTGCTAGCCACAGGCCTCGATAAAAATAATCATGGCATGGCCGTGCTTGTGCCACCCCTCCATATAACTTGCTACCTGTGAGCTCCCTCCCCTTGAGCTACAAGGGCAAACTGCCCGCTTTGTTACCCAGCTTGCTTACAATGCCTCTGTGGCTTGTGCCATCCCGGGATGTCTAGATGCAAAGCTAGAAGCTACTACGTTTGAGTTGAACGCTTTAGGAGCTGTGGTACGGCACCTAGGAGATCCAGTACTAGCAAACACAGCATCGGTTAGCTCCAGGGTCCTGCTGGCTTTATATGCGCACTTGTCTTAGTTAGGGTTTCTCCTGCTGATACGAAAACACCATGACCAAAAAGCAAGCCGGGGAGGCAAGAGTTTATTCAGCAGCTGCAAATGTTCAGGCCCTGAGACTGGGAAGGGGTCAGGAGAAGGGCAGACAGCTCAAAGTGAAGACTGCTCACCGCCTGTTGACTTCCAAGCAGTCTGCCCCAATAGCTCTCAAGCCAGCTTTATTTGTAGAATCACAATCCTGCTCTCCTGAACAGTGACGCCGTTGGTTATTTTATTTAGAGGAATCATAACAGCAACGCAACATAAGTCCCCTCGTTAGAAAAAGCCCACAACGGTTTTCCTTCCTCTTTCCCCCCATCCCACTGAGTAAATCGCGCACACACACACCCCAAGCCATAGTTTGCACTACAAAGCGCAGTTTCAGCAAGCCAAAAACAAATGTCCAACCGGACAAGTCTTGTGACCAGGACGGCCTACCGGAAGATGCCAAGCGCCCGTGTGGGTGGAGCTACTATGAAGAGAGGGGTTTGCTTACCACCAAACCACCCCAGAAAAAAATGAAAGCCAGTTCTGAGACCCCCACAGAACTCAGCCTTGCAGTTCTACTGTTGGCCTTACTGCTGCTCCTGGGAGATTCAGGAGGATCCAGTCCCCAGGGTGAGCTCTGGGCAGCGTAGGGATCATTCCTGTAAGGGCGGGAGGGGTGAGGAGGGGTGAGAAAGCTTGAGACTAAGAGGGAAGAGGAGAAGGGTGGAGTGAGGGGGATGGAATTGGGACGGGCTGGAAGCCTCAGTCACCGAAGACAAAATTAGCCTGGCAGCTTTTTGTAAAATACGCCCCTGGCTGGCCCAAGTGGTGGGGTCACACTGGGGAGGTTTTGTGGTTAGCTGAAGAACACATGATTATTGGGGTGCGCTGCTACTGCACTGAAGTCAGGAAGCCCCTACAGGAAAGAACTGGCAGCCCTTTCCTAGAGCTGGGTGGGTAGGCTTCTGGGGCGGAAGTAAAGTGTCAGATGCTGGGGAGGGTTGCCGAGATGGGGGGCGGGGTAAGAGGGGAGTAGGGGGGAGTGGTGCTTTTAGGATCTCTGCCCTGAAGACACACAGAGGGGGTTGGTGAGTGTCTGCGCTTCCTGGGCGTTGCGGGGGGGGGGGGGGGAGGGGAAGAGTGTGCAGAAGAGTACCTCAACTTTGTCAAATAGCCCTTTACGCATGGTCTTCCTAGGCCTTCCATTATAACTAAAAACTGGTGACAATTACCTATAGATTCCAACCAATTATTGTCAGTGTGTAAAATGTTAGGTCCCAAACCTGGAACAAATAAATGGCTGGGGTGCCTATTTAACATATCAGAGTGGACCCTGGTCACCAGGTTCTCCCAGCATCCCTCAGTCCCTACCTGTTACAGGGCCCTACCCTCTGGCTGTACCCCGCCCCCTACTCGGAACTCTCCAGGCCAGAATTTTCCCATAGGTGGAAAGAGGGAACAAAGCCGCGCGGGAGGGTTTAGGGATATGGCCAACATCGGTTCTACCCTGTATCGTGCTAATATAATAGGGTCAAGCTACAGCAAGAGGCCTCGTACCTCCAGGTGCCTGGTCCCTGGTGCTTCAATTGCAGGAAATACTGTCATTGGCAAAGAGATTGTGACCCAACCAAAAGCCTCAGATCTCAAGATGCCCAGGGTGGTGTTAACTGCGAGAAATAAAATACTTGGTGCTGGAAAAGTGAAAGAGCCATTTCTAGGGACAATCTCGTCTTCCTAAATCTCAAACAGAAAGAACACGTCGGCTTCCTGGGGTGTGTATATATTGCAGCAAAGGCCAACATTGGGGGTTCAGCAGTACAGATTCAAAAGAGATATTGAAGGAAATTTCTTACCATTGGGAAATGGCCTTTGGGGCCTGACTTGGGCCCCTGCAGGAAAAATTATGGTCCATCTCAGTCAAGGAGTAACATACAGACCAAGAAAAAACAAAACAAAACAAAAAAAAAACCCACTCAGCATTGGAGATTTAATGCATGTTACTGCAGGCAGTGCTGCTCTGCTCTAAACAGAAGTAAACATCTATCCCCCAAAACTCGGTGTTCTAAAATAACTACTGGAGTTCACAGCCCTTTGCCCACAGAGACAGTAGGCGTGGTCTCAGGGAATAGTGGATTGACTTCCCAAAGAATCTAAATAGAAGTGTGGGGGACAGTAAGCAAGCAAGAAGATCGATAGTTAGAAAGACAGCAAGCCCTACCATCTGAGAAAGCAAGAAAGCAAATAAGGCGAGCAAGGAGCCAGACAGCAAGAAAGACAGAAACAGAGAGAAGGCTTTAAGACCTTAGCTTGTACCACATATGCCTGAGTCTCTGAGTATTACTTTTTCCTCCATTCCTCAACCTCTCCTCAACATCTGGTTCCTCTAGCTAGTTGCTCAACCAACAGTTGGTTTCCCTTAACCGGCCGTTCACCGCCTGCTCGATTCTCCCTACAGCAGATCCCCCTCTCTTCTCTCCTGTTTGCCGTTCCTGGAGCTGGTCTTCTTCGGGAGTGGCACGTAAACTCCCAGATGGTTTTAACGCAAAATCATTTCTGGGTTCGCAAGCTTTGATTATGACTCAAAGGCGCGAATCTGCTGCTCTTTCTACCATGTAGAGATCAGTACAGATTACAAGCAATGGTAATGCCGATGTGACTAAAAGCTTTATCTCTTTTTGTGAACAATTCCTGTAAGCTTCATTGAATTGACATGGATCCCGCTCTCACGGGCCAAACAGCCTAACTTTCCCCACCTACTGTCTATTCCCAAGGACGGGCTCTCTCCCCATTCCCCTAGTCTTGGGGCTTCTGTCACCCAACTACCAGGACCGTGGGCCTAGAAATTTCAAGTGTATACCCAAGATAAAAATGTCCACCTCAAGTCTTTAACTTCGCCTTCTGTCCTAGTCTGTCTCGGAAGATTTCAAATCAACTTCAGAAATTCACCAGCCCCAGGCATTCCCTCAGAGTCTGTCTCCCAGCCGGTTCCAAAGCAGCTAGCCCCAGGTGGTCCAGCCTCACAAACTGCTCCAATCAGTGACCTGTGCATCCCTAGTTCCAGATGGTCCCAAGGAGCCTGTAGAGCAAGAATAAAACAGCCAGCTCTCCTCTCTCTCTCCCCAGCCTTGGACAGCAGTCCAGCTTTTTTGGGCCGTTGGGAACGATGCCCAGTATCAACAGGAAGTAGACACAGAGAGGTTCCGTTTCTCCTAATCATTTATTATCAACCAAAAGGCTAGGATGTAGCAGAATTTTCGCAGAGCCACTGTATCCGACTTGAATTCCGGAGTGATGGCATCTAGGCTTTGAAGTCATTAGCCTTTTATAAATAGTCAGTGACTGTTATCTGAGATTTATGGAGTTGCTCTTCCGGAGAATGCACAGTGCCTTTAGTCCTGAGACTACCGGAAAGTCTCAGTATGGTTGAGAATTGCTTGGTTAAAGTATCCTTCAGACAATTCCTAGATCAGATAAGAGGTCTCTGTGTGCCGGAAAGTGACTCACTGAGAGTGCCTTTTGTGTAACAATACAAAGCCCCTGAAAAGCTCCCACGTGGTCAGTCCTCCAAAAGCCAATCCGCCCCTGCCGAGAACCTAAATTCAGGCTACAGCAGCCCCTCCCTTTTTCCAAACCCCAGATAAACGGCTGAAGTGGCTATTAAAATATCAAAGTTGGTCTGGCCACCAGGTTCTCCTAGCATCCCTCAGTCCTCCTGGCTGGCATACCCTGCTCCTTACCCCGAACTCTGCAGCCCGGGGCGGGGGGCTGTCTGCCCATCCACCAGCAGCTCTCCCATATATTATACAGCCATTTTAGCTACATGAACCTTTTTTTTTTGGGGGGGGGCCCTTGGTTGCTAGCTCTCCATCCTCACACGGCCTAGCTCAGGGTCACGTTCACTCTGGACTCTCCCAGATGTCTCTGCTTCCAGCACTGCTCTCCCTCATATCTACAATAAACCACCTCCTCCATACCTAGGAGCGGTCATGGCCTCGCTCTCACTGTATTGAATGGCACAATAATTTCTGAAGGCTGTTTGCCAGGAAGTTGTTTAAGGCGTGTCCTTTCCATCACTATTGCGTGTATAATTTCTTGTGAATAAGGAGATGCAGACGGTTGTGGAGAATTATCACATGCAGAAATTTTCATTATATATGTGTGTGTATTGTATGTTTTTATAATTGTACTGTATAATTTATTCGATTATATGTTATTTATGTCATATAACATACTCACACATACACACATACACACACATAAAGTCCCAGTAGGTGATGAAGAGGAAGGTCAGTGATAAGGAATTGATGCTCTGAGCTGCAGCTTCAGCAGCAGCATTATTTAACGAGCTGACAGCCCACTTTGCTTCAGCTGTTATATTTTTATAGGATTCGATGGAGAGTCACCACTTAAGGGGGGGCGGAGCCACATGCTCCGTAGTGATGGGCAGGTAAAAGCGTACCCATTTGTCATGGCCCGAAATCTTAATTTTGCTCTTTTATTTTACTCACCAGGAGAGTTAAGCATTTGTGTAAGTGCTGATTAGAGAGGCAGGAGAGGAGAAATTCATCTCTATCCTGAAATACTCCAGGAAATTTAACCAGCACCAGCTCAGGTACTTTATGCCCGAGTTGCAATTATTTCTATACTGCAAGCTGGACTTGTTTTAATTTTTCACCGTGAAGGGACCATTCAACAGTCTATATTGAGTCGTTATCCCCACTTTGAGAGAAAGCAAGCGGGGGGGGGGGGGGGAGAGCTGAGCCCTAGCTCACACTACAGCAGCTTAGTCCACCCACCATGCTTGGATCCCAGGTGTGGCATTAGACACTGGTCTGCACGTTCAGTGAGCCCCAGGCAGCTGAAAGAGCCCTGGGTGCATGGGTGCCCTGAGTCCCAGTCCAGTAGCTTTGGGGTCTATTCTACCTGGCCTGCCAGACTGCTGAAATGTGTTCAACAGAAATTCTCCTCCCCCCGCCCCCCCCCCCGCCCTCTCTCCTCTTTCTCTATCTCCTTTTTTTGTTTTTTGTTGTTTGTTTTTCCAGACAGGGTTTCTCTGTGTAGCCCTGGCTGTCCTAAAACTCACTCTTTACACCAGGCTAGCCTCGAACTCAGAGCGATCCTCCTGCCTCTGCCTCCCAAGTGCTGGGATTCAATGCATGTGCCACCATCCCCGCCCTTGTATTTCCTTGTTTAGAAATAACATTGCAGACCTCTGTCTCTGACTGTTCCAGATCTTTGGATCTTTTTTTTTTTTTTTTTTTTTTCCCCCTGAAACAGGGTTTCTCTGTGTAGCCTTGGCTGTCCTGGACTCGCTTTGTAGACCAGGCTGGCCTCAAACTCACAGCGATCTGCCTGCTTCTGCCTCCCAAGTGCTGAGATTAAAGGCGTGCGCCACCAGAGTCTTTGGATCTTAACAAGCATCTCAGTGACTACTTTGTTGCAAAGGACTGAGTCAAGCGGTGCTTGTTTCTACTCTCTCCTAGTCTCGAGCCCTGTGGTGAAGAAGCTGAAGTTCCTCATCCTCTGTTTCCAATATTTACCTCCTTTTTCTCTTTTATGGCAAAACAAACACTCCACTTTCACACTCGCTGCAGTACCATAGTCTGAGTTCAATCCCAAGGCGGAGCCTCTGTGGAAACCATCAACCTGTCAATTGTGTCACCTGCCTCCTCCTCCCTTCCCCAGGATCCCACACTCTACGCTATGACCTCATGACCTTTTTTCGGGAGGTGTCTGGGGAGCCCCAGTTCCTGGCCCAGGGATACCTTGATGATGAGCTCTTGCTGCGCTACGATGGGGACAAAAGGACAGCAGAGCCCTGGGGACCTGGGTTCGAGGGGCACGGGGGAGCTGAGACCTGGGCAAGAGAGACTGAGACCCTGCGGGAGAAGGAGGAACATCTCAGGGAGATGCTGGCTGACGTCATAAGCCAGCAGAGCCAGAACAAGGGTGAGTGTGCAGAGCCAGAAACACACAGGTCCCGCCTATGATCCCTAAGCCGTGATTCTGGGCAGGGCACGGCCAGACTGAGTTGAATACAACAGTAATGATTCTATTGGGAAGAGCACTGGGTAGATAGTCCCTTCTAGTCTGAAGTCTCAGGGGAGCTGAGGTCCAGGGACAGGAAGATGACAAGTCCCTGCCTGGGGCTGGCCAGGCCTTTCCACCCTCCAGGCAACCATGGGCTGTGAGCTTCAGAGAAATGGGAGCACTAGAAGCTTCTGGAACCTAGGCTATGCTGGACAGAACTTCCTTACCTTTGACCCGAAGACTCTCACATGGGCAATGGCTGTGCCCCACACCCAGCAGATCAAAACCTTCTGGGAGACACGTGCACCCAGAGCTGATCTGGTTAAGATGTTCTTGGATGACACCTGTCCTACTCAGCTCCAAAGACACCTGGCTTCCTTGAGAAATGTTCTGCAGGATACAGGTACTGACGCTCACGAGGGTTGGTTCTCAGGACCCAGGGGAGCATTCCTGTGGCCAAGTGGCTCCTTCCATGGTACTTGTCCGGGGGAGGGGAGGTCTGGGTTCTCACTGGTATATACAATGATAGCCCAGTCTAAGGAAATGGATGTAGGGTTTCCTTCAGAGCCCCTGCTGTGTCCCTCAGATTCGGGGGGGTGGGGGGTGGGAAGTGGTTCCCTGCTGATGGTTCCCCAGCAGGCAGGAACAAAGGGCTCTATCTCTCCATCAGTATCTTTCTCTGGGATGTTCTGAGTCAAGAAGGAGACAAAGCTGGGTATGAGCAACTGGGCTTGGGTGGTAAGATGGAGTCACCGTTGTTTGGTCAGAGTTAAGACAGGACAGGAGGACCTAGCCATGGAAACAGACTGCAGATTCAAATGCAAGCTACCTGACCCATGTCTGATAACTGTGGTCCTTCGCCCGATGCTTTGCCTTTTGTGTTTTTTGTTTGTTTGTTTGTTTGTTTTAAAGATTTATTTATTTATCTTATGTATACGAGTGTTCTGTTTTCATGCTGTCCAAAAGAAGGCATCAGATCCCATTACAGATGGTTGTGAACTGTCACATGGGTGCTGGGATTGAACTCAGGACCTGTGGAAGAGCAGCCAGTGCTCTTAACCTCTGAGCAGTCTCTCCGGCCCCTCTGCTCTTTGTTTGAGAAAGGTTAAGGTTTTTTCGGTTTTTGAGACAAGGCTTCACCACATAGCCAAAGCTGCCTTCGAACTCTCCTGAAACATGACACTCAGAGATGCTCCCTGACTAAGTCTCATGACAAAAAGAAAAAAGAAAGAAAAAGAAAAGAAAGAAACAAAAGTGCTCTCGAAATGGGGTTGGGATAGGCAGTGAAGATGACAGCAACCAGGCAAAAGCCCTCATGAGTAAGGTCAAGGGTCAAGCCAAGACTCAAGGAATTATTAGAACCACAGTCTGTCTGGCAGCCCCTCTCCATCCTCCTGGAGCCGTGTGCCACCAGCTTTGTGGTAGAAAGTCAGATTGCCAGCCATTTGTTGATTAAAGACGCCCACTGTCACTACGAAGCCACCTACACGTGTGCTGGAATGTTGATCTCCTGGCGTCTGACAGAGTCTCCTGGCAGATAAGAGGCTGATGGCTCTGGACTATCGGGCATCACCAAAGCTGCCTGCTGGACCCCCCAGTCCTCTTACCACTGGGCAGGGGAGGAAGCATGTGTGCACAATGTGGTTGTTTAGTTTCTGCCCTCAACACTCCATCACTCGCCAGCTTTCTCTTCTTCTCGTAGGGCCCCCAATGGTGACTGTGACCCTCAGGAATTACCCAGTGGGCAGGATCACACTGACATGCTGGGCTTTTAAGCTGTATCCTCGTGTGGCCACCCTGGTCTGGCTTAGGGATGGGAAGCCGGCACAGCAGCATACCTTTGGGCCCGGGACCATCCTGCCTAGCGGGGATGGGACCTACCAGACCAGGGTGTCCATTTGGGTCCTTCCTGGACAGGAAGCTCAGTTCACCTGCAACCTGAAGCACCACAGCTACAACATAGAAATCCCTGCCGTCTCTGGTGAGAAAGTGGGGGAAACTTGCAACATCAGGGACTGGAGGCAGGGCCAGGAAGGACCCATAAGGCACACAATGACCACCCACTTCATGGCGGGTCCCAGGGCACCCTACTGCGCACATTGGTGATGCTGCCAGCTCCGCCACTGCCTCAGCTGTTTCCATACTCCCCGTTGTGTTGGTGCTGACAGGAGCCAACTGAAGCCAGAAGGCAAAGTACAGGGAAACTACAAGGTAAGGAATCCCTGCTGGAGAATCTGTTTTCTTCCTCTAGTTTGTGACTGTGAGATACCAGAAGAGCTAAAAGTTGGATTTCAGGGTCACCAGGGCAAATGTTAAGAATTAGGCCTACAGGAGATAATCTGGCCAGGTGCAGAGAAGAGCCCCACCAGAGATAGCATTGCCTAGTGACTGACCCAAAGGATCCCACCTGAGATAGAGTTGATAAGAGACCCAGTTTTATGGCCACAATCCTCCTGCCCACCTGAGATAGGGTTACTAAGATACCAGACACTTCCCTGGACCAGGTAGAGAGCAAAGAGAACAAAGAAAGCTAAGCCATGGGCAGACTCAGCGCCTTTCTCTGTAGCCTGTCACCTTTAGACATTAGACTTTCTTATGTTACTCAACCAATAGATGCTTGCCAGGTTGGAATTCCCCTGCTTTGGGGTGCTGGGAGGGATAGGAACCTATAAATTTACCCTCAGCCCAGAGATCGGGGCTCTTTCTGGATGTCACTGTGTTGGTGACTGCATCAGTATCAAGTCCTCGTGGTCTTTTGGGGGGATCTGGGTACAGCAACTGGAGACAGAGCTTTTTTTTTTTTTTTTTTTTTTTTCCTTCTTCTTCTTCTTCTTCTTTTCTTCTTTGCTCAACACTTAGGAGAGAAATGGGTGGACCTCTCCCTGCACCAGTGACATCCTGGAGGTGGCTAAGAAGTCCAGGCCAGGGCAGAAGAAGTGAACTGTCAATCAAAAATGAACAACCTGCAGGCAGAGTCAACAGCCAAACTCTGCCAAGATAGGGTAAGCAAGTCCTCAATAGTTCCTGCCTCACAAATATGTCTGTCAGATATACTGGGCCAGAAGGCTGAAGATGATGCTCCAACGTTATAGAGAATTTTGGGTGACTGATCAAGCAGCAAACTGTCTCTGTCATTTTTTTATATTTGGGAAGCCGCTTACCTGTACCACCTGTATACTCAAGTAATTAATTTTATTCCTTCTCAAGTCTCTGATGGGGTCGAAGACCAGATAGTTTAGTTTTACAGTGAAGCTTAGCTGTTTAGGAGTTAAGATGTTTTTAGGTCTAGAGAGCTGTTTTAAGTTGATAATGATGAGCTATGAGACATATTGATTTACATTCAAAACTTTAGATGCACCAAGAGAGGAAAGATGTTTTCTTCAAGGCTGCCAAATGCAAATAACCAAAAACTAAGAATGTAACATTATATAAATCCTGTTTGTTTCATGGTTCTTCTCGCTGTGGGTAGTTTATTGTATGTATGTGTAATAATATAAATGTATGTGTAAAAAATATTTAATTAAATAGTTAAAAAAGAAAAAAAAAACAATAACAAAACCAAACAACCCAGCTCCTACAACAAAGGAAATAAAACATGGTTGCTCTGTATCCAGATATGAGTGACTAAGCCCTGGGAACGCAGATTTGTTTACCCAAATACCGTATTCCAATGCCGCAACCATATGGTGAAATTTTTATTGTAGGACTAAGAAAATCATCAGCCAGGGTATTTTTTTGAAAACATCAGTTTGATGGGTTCCAGCAGAGACAGACATGAGTCTCCCGGGACCCTTTAGCCTCCCGGTTGGTGGCAGCTAGTGATCCCTTGATACGGTTTAACAGTTTCTCCTGCTTGTCATAAGGCTAGCAGGGCACACGCAGAAACTGACAAAAAGGGCTATGAAAGAATCCAAAGAGAGGCCCAGGAGAATCTTCAGTATTCTAACTCGTGTGTGTGTGTGTGTGTGTGTGTGTGTGTTGTGTGTGTGTACTGCGTATATGTTTTGTGTGTGTGTGTGTGTGTGTGTGTGTGTGCGGGTTGTGTGGTGTATATGTTTGTGTTTGTATGTGTTTAGTGCATGTGTCTGTGTGCATGGGTGGTGGGGAAGCGGCACGTGCCGAGATGCGCATGTGGAGGTGAGGGGGTAACTTTGTGCAATATGTTACTTCTACCTGCCTCTCTACGGGTTCTGGGAATCCTACTCGGGTCCTGGCCTGAGCCACAAGCATCTTTATCCATCTCCCTCATTCTATATTACTTTGAATTGTCTTTTGAAAAACATAGCAATTAGCCGGGCGGTGGTGGCGCACGCCTATAATCCCAGCACTCGGGAGGCAGAGGCAGGCGGATCTCTGTGAGTTCGAGGCCAGCCTGGTCTACAGATAGAGCAAGTTCTAGACCAACCAAGGCTACATAGAGAAAGTCTGTCTTGAAAAAACAAAAAAAGCCATAGCAATTACTAATGTCAGGATAGAAGCGAGAGGTCCCACTTGTAAGGAATTAGGATTTCATGGACTTTGAAGGTCTGACCAAACCTACCCCACAGTCAGAGGGAAAATGCAATCCCAGGAAGAGTTTCTTGAAACATCCATGCTGTCTCTAAAACATGAATATTATTTAATTCTAACCCCATAGGTTCCCCCAAATACTTGTATAAGGAAGAAACATGGGCTATAAAAGTACAAAACATGAGTACCACGGTTATTGAGTGCTGTTTGGTGTTTGTGTTGTTTGGCCTGTTTGGGGAAGTTTGCTTGGTGTGTGATTTGCGTGAGGATGTTAACCCAACCTTTGTGCATCCTTAATGAGAGCCAACAGCGTTGCTGATGCTGTAAGGAAGCCACATGCCTCAATTGACCAGAGAGTTTGAATTTACTACATCCTTTTTAAAAACTTTATTTATTATGTATGCAGTGCTCTGCCTAACCCTGAGTACACCTGCACGCCAGAGAGGGCACCAAATCACATTATAGATGGCTGTGAGCCACCTGTGGCTGCTGGGAATTGAACTCAGGACCTCTGGAAGAGCAGTCAGTGCCCTTAACCTCTGAGCCATCTCTCCAGCTCCAGATTTGCTACATCTTAACACTTCAAAATCAACAGAAACATATTCATCCAATTGGTTGAACTTATTATAATGGACCAGCCTGACTCCGTCTTAGGAATGGAAGCCACTTTGTTATAATGTCAAATATAATGTTTGCCTCAAAATTTAAGTTGACAGTACTTTAACTTGTTTTTGAAATCTGACATGCTCCCCACCCTGTGGAGTTTGGTTAACACCCGATAGCATAAGATGTTCTGCCAAATACTTTTAAAGTATTCAGACAAGTTCCTACATAAACAAACTTCCTCTGGACGTCCCCATCCCTTGAAATGCCCCTCCCCCACCCCCACTTACCCTTGCAGTTTTTTGGACTATATAAACCCTAGCTTTTCCTGTGTTCAATGCTTTTTTTTTTTTTCTTCAAACCTCACTATTTCTGACAAGAAATAAAGCTTAATTAGACCGAAGAATTTGAGTGATGATCAACAGCTGCTTAATACTTTTTTCTTTCTTTTTCCTTAGTAGAAATTGTATTTTTCTTCTTTCTACTTTTTAATTAGTTCTCTTTGAGGATTTTGTAAGCCTTTTGATTATACTCACAGCAAGGAAACAATGTCTTACAGACGCAGCAGGACCAATGCACACTTGAGGGAGGCAGAGTCAGGGAGATCTCTGTGAGTTTGAGGTCAGGCTCACCTACAGAGTAAGTTCAGGACGTCCAGAGCTACATAACAAGACCCTGTCTCAAAAGCCCAAAAGAGAAAAAAAAAGAAAAAAAGAAAAAGAACTCAAAAAGCAGAGTCAAAAAAAAAAAAAAAAAAAAAAGTGACCTTTGGGGCTGGAGAGATGAGATGGCTCAGAGGTTAAGAGCACCGTCTGCTCTTCTGAAGGTCCCGAGTTCAATTCCCAGAACCCACATGGTGCCTCACAACCACCTATAATGAGATCTGGTGCCAGGCACATGTATGGACAGAATACTGTATAAATAATAAATAAATCTTTTTTTTTAAGGGACCCAATTAAAAACTAGACTATGGATCTGAACAGAGAGTTGGAGAAATAAAAACGGTTAAGAAATACATTTTTAAAATTTGTTTAAAGATTTATTTAGTTATTTGTACAGTCTTCTGCCTACATGTACACCTATAGGCCAGATGAGGGCAGCAGATCTCATTATAGATGGTTGTGAGCCACCTTGTGGTTGCTGGGAATTGAACTCAGGACCTTTGGAAGAACAGTCAATGCCCTTAACCTCTGAGCCATCTCTCCAGGCCAATAGTGTTAGTATGTATAATGTGGGTAGGGGTATATGGTGGGCCCTCGCCAAGGTGTGTGCCTCTGAAAAATTATGCCACGCGACAGATCTAGTCATGAACCCCTGTAATGTTCGTTGCTGATTTTCTGATGTTCTTTGCCATTCTAACTGGAGTAACATGAAACCTCACAGTTTTTTGTTTTTCATCTTGGAACTTTCAAATTTGACCCTGAGAATTTTTATTTTATTTTATTTTATTTATTTATTTATTTATTTATTTTCGAGACAGGGTTTCTCTGTGTAGCCCTGGCTGTCCTGGACTCACTTTGTAAACCAGGCTGGCCTCAAACTCACAGCAATCGGCCTGCTTCTGCTTCCCAAGTGCCAGGATTCCAGGTGTGCACCACCACGCCCGGCTCTAAGAATTTTTAATAGCTACTTAGTTCCAGTTAAACCTGCCATTTTTGCCTCATCAATCTCTTTCCATTCTAGAACAATCCTTTACATTAAGGCAAGCTCATTTGACCTCTGCCAGTCATTTTCTTCCCCCTTTTTAATTTTTATTTTACCAAAAATACATTTTGTATTTTTAATTTTTATATCTTGTTCTTACTTTTTATTATTACAAAATTTAGAAAGCATTGCCTAATAAAATAACTATATTCCAAACAAAGACTGGCACAGTGGTCTGAGCCTTTAATCCCATCACTCAGGAAGCAGAGGCAGGGAAGCCTACAGTGAGACCCTGTCTCAGAAACAACCACAGCCAATTTATTGTAGTATGAAATCTCCTGTCCCTCTAGACTTTATCTTTCTAATACAATCATTTCCTTTGATCAACAATTTTCTTCAGCTTGAAGAGAAACAGGGAGAAACCAGAAGGTAAGACCCTGTTCCTGAAGACACCACATGTCCTGGTTGTAGGGCACAAAGATCTCAAGCCAGACCTAAACCGGATGTTGCCTCCCTCCCTGCCTGCCGGCTAGCTCATTAAGAAGCTGAGAAATTTTTTACAATGCATTTTGATATATTTTAAATGATATATAATAATTGTGTGGGTTTGTTTTGGTTTTTTGTTTGGTTGGCTGGTGTTTCTTTGTTTTTGGAAGAGTATTTAACGTTTTGCTTGGATTTTTGCTAGCACGGGCTAGTGTTTGAGACTACATTAGCAGAGACTGGCTTTGAAGTTTTGATCTTTCTTCCTCTATTTTTGATCTGTGGCTTAGGCCTTTAATCCCAGCATTCCGGAGGCAGAAGCAGGCAGAATTTGAGGCCAGCTGGACAGAGAGAAATGCTGTCTCAGGAAAAAAGGGGGAAAAAAATAAGCAATCAATCGTGTTCTAGTTATGTCATCTGTTGTAGTCAGGCTATATTCACCAAAGAGAAAGAGACCAAGGCAAGCTTTTTATGACTTTGAAGTTTTTAACTGAGACACACAGACCCTTCAAGGAGCACACACTCCTGTCTAAAGAGGCGGCCCCCTAGCCGAGGCGAGCAGGGGGGTTATAAAGGTGCCAGCCACAAGTTTGGTAGACCCCGTTGTCTGTCGCAGCTGTGGTGACTGTTAGCAAGCATGACAGGACACGACCTTTTACTAAGAACAAGGCACAGCTGTGTCACTGTTTGATGTTATCACTGTTTGGTCAGAAAGGGTAGCAGAAAGCTTTGAGGTTGCCGAACAAATGGCGAGTGAGTAAAGTGCTGTGCAAACCCGAGCGTCAAGCTGACCTCAGTTTTAGCCCGAGATCCGGTAGGGTTGAGCAAATACGCTTTTCTCTCCTACATCCATGGTCCTTGAAGTTTTGACGCTGAGGATCGACGTCCTGGTGTATTTCCCCTCCACCCCATAGTTTCCGACTAAAAGAAGACTACAATTCCCAGCTTTCCTTGCGGCCAGGCAAAATAATACTGAAAGGGAGAAGGGAGGGACACAAGCACGCGCACACACACACACACACACACACACACAGAGAGAGAGAGAGAGAGAGAGAGAGAGAGAGAGAGAGAGAGAGACAGAGACAGAGAGAGACAGAGAGACAGAGACAGAGAGACAGACAGAGACACAGAGAGAGAGACAGAGAGGCAGACAAAGACAGAGTGAGACAGAGCGAGAGAGACAGAGACACAGAGACAGACAGACAGAGAGAGACAGACAGGCAGGCAGGCAGACAGAGAGAGACAGAGACAGAGAGAGACTGATTGTTTTCCTGCAGATATCCGCAGATGGGACTATATCCGGTTGCCCCATCTCTCCAGGATCAGATGCCTCTTTCTGACTTCCGTCCCTTTTAAACCGCCTCAGAAACCTTACACTGATAATCTGGTTTTCACATCACAGTTACGTGTTGTGCATTAAATACCTCTGCCTGTATGTCTCCAGGGCCCTCGGCTGAGGGCAGCTGCCTGACTCTGATGAAGTCCCTACAGTCAGCACGACCCACGTATGCAGAGCTCTGGAAAAGACCCCGGGTCCTCTGTTCTCCATCGCCAGCTACAGAGCATGGAGGAGCTGAAAAGCTTTGGTAAGAGGTGGACGCTGAGGTGCCAGAGGACCAGTAGGACCATCACAAACCTGGTCCCTCTCTGCATCCTCTCTGACGTCTCACGAGCTGGCCGCACTAATTTTGGCTTCCCTTATCAATGCAAACGGGCTTCCAGCAGTTTCCACGCCTATGAGCTTCCTCCGAGAACATCAGTAGCTTCCATACTTTTCCTCCATTTCCCAACAAGGGCCAGACTGATCTTTCAAAGATGGAAAATCACTCACATGGCGCTCATCGCGAAGCACTCCTCTGGGGCTCCTTAGTGTCCTAGGAATGAAAGGCAAGCCCCACTCCCCCTACACACCCCAGTTGCCCCAAGAGTTCCTCCAGCCTTCTTTCAAAGTCTTCCCACCCTTCCTCACAGCATGGCCTCCTCTGGACCGCCTTTCTCTCTTCCTGACTTCTAGGGCTGGTAAGTCTAGGAGGAGAGACTTAAATGTGTGACACTGGGACATTAGCATAAACCCCAGAAAGTCTGCGCCGCTGGTAGTTCCTATTAGGATTGGGGGGTTGAGGGGGAGGCGGATCACAACTGAAATCCTTCCGGTTGTACCCGGGCTTTTGCAGATGCTGGCGAGAAAGCCTGAAAATTGGGGGCATGGCCCCCTCTGGTGGAGAAAAGCGGGAACTGCGGGAGCCCCCTAGCATCCTGATTCTCGGAAACAATGATCCTCCCCAGAACCCTGAAGTGACTGAGACCAGCTCCGCGAACGTCTTGAAACAGGCGGACTACTGCTCTGATGGCAAGTAGCCTTAAGAAACGGGCGGACTATTGCTCTGGTGGCAAATAGCAACGGTTTATTTCTTAAGCACAACTTTTATACATTTCTAAAGTAGCATATTTCTGGCTTGGCGCGTAGCATTAGTTACTCATTAATATTACCAATAACGAACTTGGTTCCCATACCTATTAGACCAAACACGTTCTGGGAATCAGTCAAGGGAAAAAATTTCACGAACAAGAAAGAAGATAACTATAAGCCTTCCCTCTCCTTGAACCAATAACTGTTTAACTTTATCAAGGAGTTCACAAGGGATTACTGCCAAGACTTCTGGGAGCAGAGCCAGAGCCGCCCAACCCTTCCAGGAGGGGCACCCCTTGAGCTCTTCCCCAAAATCCTTAGTTAACCCTTTCAGGCCGATACTAAGTAGCAGTTCTCCTCACTGAAGCGTCCGGGCAACCAAAATAATTGTGTGAAATATATTTCTTTTGCTAAAAGTCACTGGGGTTTTTTGTTTGTTTGGGTTTTTCAAGACAGGGTCTCTCTGTGTAGCCTTGGCTGTCCTGGACTCACTTTGTAGACCAGGCTGGCCTCGGACTCACAGAGATCCGCCTGCCTCTGCCTCCCGAGTGCTGGGATTAAAGGCGTGTACCACCACCGCCCCGCCGTGGACTGAAATTCTTTTATGCTGTGTTGACCCTGAGATGGTTTGGTGCCCTGTGTTATTCAGATGCTGATTTCTGTGTCCAGAGAGGCCGTGGGCATAGTCATCATTGAAGCATCTCCTGTCTCCATGTTGTGTTTTTTTTTTAAATGTTTTCCATCATCTCTGATTGGTTAGTAAACTGCTGAACAGCCAATAGCTGGGCAGGAGAGGAGAGGTGAGGCATGACTTCCAATCCCCGTTACAGGGTCCTAAATGCAACAGAGAGAGGAGACGGTCACCAGGAGAAGGAAGGATTCGCCAGGCCATGAGAAGATTCTGATGAGGAAGTCACCATGAGGAGGCGCGCACGAAGCAGGAGCGGCCAGGACAAGTAACGGGTTAGCAAGTAATGAAGGCACTTGGCTGGGAAGTAGGCCAGGTCAGTATAATTGGGTTAGAATAGCTCAGTATCTGCTCAGCTATAGTGCTTAAAGCTTATTAATAAATGTAATGGGTTCTCTGTGTCATTATTTGAGAGCTAGAGCAGGTGTAGAAAAGCCCATAAAATGTTTTCATTTGTTTGTTTTTTGGTTTGTTTTTCGGTTTTTTTCAAGACAGGGTTTCTCTGTGTAGCCCTGGCTGTCCTGAACTCACTGTGTAGGTAGACAAGGCTGGCCTCAAACTCACAGCGATCCACCTGCCTCTGCCTCCTGAGTGCTGGGACTAAAGGCGTGCGCCACCACACCCGGCCTTGGGATTTTTTTTGTTTGTATGCGTGTGAGTGTTTTGCCTGCCAAGTATGTAGGTACACCACAGAGTTGTATAGCCGGTGCCCATGGAGTTGAAGAGGACATTGGATCCCCTAGAACTGGGGTTTCCAATGGTTATGAGCTGCCACGTGGGCGCTGGGTCCTCTGCAAGGGCAGCAACTGCCACTGAGCCGTCTCCCAATGGGCAAAATGTTTAATCTGGCTAAGAAGTCTTCACCCCCCCACTGGAACTTTCATCCTCGCAGCATTGGGATGTCAGGGAAACCTTTTAAACAGATTGCCTGAGTTACTGAGAGTGAGGGTAGGAGCACTCCCTAGAAAATACCTGCATGGTGTGGGGTGGGGCAGGGAGCCAGTTCCTCCTCTCAATAAAGAGGAAGGAAGCTTACAGACTATCATGTACATTTCCAATATGTTGGGAAAGGTGCCCCAAATGCTAAAATGAGCTGTCCCCTCCCCTCTTCTTGTACCAGCTCCCGAGAGAGCTGTGCTCTATGGCAGAGGAGATCCAGTGTGTGTTTTTTTGTAGGAGACAGGGTCTTTTGTAGCTCAGACTGGCCTCAAACTCCCTACACAGCCAAGGATGACCTTGACTTTGTGAGCTTCCTGTGGCTTTGTGATTACAGGCATGCATGTGATTGCATGACCTGGTTTATGTGCTGCCGGATATAATGTAGAAATGTATTGGTACTTTTTTACAAAAGGCTGCAGTGCCTGTATGAAACCCAGGGCCTTGGACAAGACAGGCAGAGGCTCTACCACTGAGCCACACCCCCAGCCCCTCACTGGGGGATTCTAGGCAGGGGCTCTACCACTGAGCCACACCCCACGTGCTGGTATTACAGACATACAGTACCACTTTAGGCTGTTTTGTTTGTTTTTCAAAACAGGGTCTCTCTGTGTAGCCTTGGCTGTCCTGGACTCGCTTTGTAGACCAGGCTGGCCTCGAACTCACAGCAATCCACCTGCCTCTGTTTCCCAAGTGCTAGGATTATAGGCGTGCGCCACCACTGCCCAGCTTAGGCTGTTTTTCCACTGAAGTGTTTTTCTATTATGGTTGAGGCTCTGGGTTCAACACCTAGAAGCATAAAAACAAAGGGAAACCAAAAAAATTTTTGGAGTGTTGTGCGTCCCGGCACCTACAGCCGGCTTCTAATCCTCTTTCTTCTTCTTCTTCTTCTTCTTCTTCTTCTTCTTCTTCTTCTTCTTCTTCTTCTTCTTCTTTTTTCTTTCTTTTTTTTTTTTTTTCCCGAGGCAGGGTCTCTCTGTGTAGCCTTAGCTGTCCTGGACTCGCTTTGTAGACCAGGCTGGCCTCGAACTCACAGCAATCCACCTGCCTCTGCCTCCCGAGTGCTGGGATTAAAGACATGCATCACTGCCACTGCTGCCGCCGCCACCGCCGCCGCCACCCGGCTGCTTCTAATCTTCTTTAACTCCAGCTACAGGGTGTTGCTGTTGCATGCACCAACCCACAAATAGAAATACACACAAACAGGCACATACATATAACCTAAATTTTTAAAGAATTAATTGCTAGGTGTGGCGGTGTACACCTTTAATTCCAACACGTGGGAAGCAGAGGCAGGCAGATCTCTGTGAGTTCAAGGGTATACACATTAGTGAGTTCATGGACAGCCAGCGCTACATAGAAAGACCCTGTCTCAAAAAAAAAATAAAAAATAAAAATAAAAATAAAAATTATGCCAGGTGTGGTGGTGCCTTTAATCCCAGCACTGGAGAGGCAGAGGCAGGGGGATCTCTGTGAGTCTGAGGCCAGCCTGGTCTATAAAGTCAATTCAGGTGAGCCAGAGCTACACAGAGAAACCTGTCTCAACAAAACAAAACAAAAAAAAAAAATTTTTTTTTTTTAATTAGCTTGATCTACATACCCAGTCCCAAGCTAGTCAGGGCTACATAATGAGAACTTGTGTCCCCAAAACCATAATTACTTGTTATTAAATTTTTCAAATGTCTGCTGACAACTGTGTGTGATGGCCTGTTATTTTGTGTTTGGCTTTTAGACCATTACCTCCTCACATAATAGTAGTTGCATATCGTGTGAGACAAGGATTCTACTGTGTTTCTGAATGGCTGGCCCTTGGCCTGGGCACCATTTATTATACAATTTACTCTGGTTTTAACTTTCTGCCCATCTACTTATTATCCAGGGTGACCTTGGGACTAGACAGCTGTTTTGTTTGTTTTTTTTTTTTTAACATAACCACTTCCTTCTTGAAATGTTTGCTTCCTTTAGCTTTTGTCCTGGATTTCCTTCTGTGGTGTCTGTCTCTCTGTCCCTGTCTCTCTCTGACTCCTTCTCCCTTCCCTCCCTCCTTCCCCCAACCCCCCAAATCCCCTTCCCCAGAGGCAGAAAGATCAGGAGTTCAGGGTCAGCCTCAACTAGGTTGGGATGCCTAAGATTCTGCCTCAAAAACAAATAACAAAACTGCTGGGCACAGTCCTTTGACCCCAGCACGGGAGCAAGAGGCAGGCTGATCTCTGTGAGTTCGAGATCAACACAGTTTCTGGAGAGAGAGGCCGCGGGAAACCAGGGCTACACAGCGATCAACGGCCCCAAACAGCCAGGGGCAATAAAGCTCCTCAGAAGCAGACTTGCAGTCCTCTGTCCGTTTGCACGCGCACGCGCACGCGCACACGCTGTGAGCCCTGCCCCACACTGTCTCTGCGTCCCAGGAGACTCCCTTTAGATTCTTTCCGTTTCTGGGCTCAAGGTGTTATTGCTCAAGGTCGTCCTGGCTAATAAGAGGGCTTTTCAGGGCCCTGATTAACTTCCCCTCTGGCAACCGGAAAACAGGCCCAGCCCACCAGCACTCAGCATGTGTCCCAACCCACACAGCTCCACCAAGCAGGTCCCCGCTGCCCTTACCTGAGTCCAGGCTTCTGCGCATCGTCCCGCCTGCTACTACTCCCTAGGGCATACCACCCCACACCAGCAGATCCAACAGTGGAAGAGCACCATCCCCCTAATACACGAGCCGGGAGTCTGAGCCCTTCTTTACTGGCTCTCGCTCCCACTCTTGTATCCAGCAGCCCAGATGACGCTCGGGCACATTAAGGGTACTCCACAGTCAGTGGGTGATTGGATGGGTGTACAGTCTACTGCCGCGTCATGTGGCTCTTCCCTGCTTTTTTTTTTTCCCCCTTTGTGGGCTGTGTGTCTGTGTCTGTGTCGCACATGAGTGCATGTGATTAAGAGACCAGAAGAGAGTGACGGCTCCCCTGGAGCTGGAATTACCTGCTGTTGTGAGCAGCTGCCGTGGGTACTGGAAGCAGAAGCAGAAAGTCCTCTGCAAGAGCAGCCAGTGCCCCTTTTAACATCATCTTACTCATGGGCTCATGGGCCACCTTCTGTTAATGTTTCTATTCCCTCCACCTTGCCCCGCCTCCTCCTCCACGCTCTTCTTCTTCTTCTTCTTCTTCTTCTTCTTCTTCTTCTTCTTCTTCTTCTTCTTCTTCTTCTTTTCTCTCTCTCTCTCTCTCTCTCTCTCTCTCTCTCTCTGCCTCCCTTTCCCACTTCCTCCTTCCCTCTCCCTCTCTGCCTGCCTGCCTGCCTGTGTCTGTCTGTCTGTCTGTCTGTCTGTCTGTCTGTCTCTCTCTCTCTCTCTCTCTCTCTCTCTCTCTCTCTCTCTCTCTCTCTCATCCCCTGCCCCCCAGTGGCCTCCCAGTATGTATTATTCTGGCCCTGTAAGACCAAAGCTTAGATGTGACCAGGCCTTTTCTGAGTGGCATCATCCACATTGATACTGTTCTTCAGTCACTTATCAGACCCTTACAGTGAATTCCTGACAGCATGTGCTTCCCTTATTCCAGCTGTGTCTGGTCACCCCTCACCCCAGGTGTGTCCGGTCACCTGCAAAACCCTGACCTTCTTGCTCCACCTGAACACGCTGAGCATATATATGGCCTATTCTGCTCCCGTGGGGACCCTATAGAAGTGCCAAAGAGAAGAATCTCGGGAAACCAGAAACTTGGAACCTTACCTTTAAGATTACAAAGCAGAACTTAGGGCGTGTCTCAGTGGTAGAGCCCCTGCCTAGAATCCCCCAGTGAGGGGCTGGGGTGTGGCTCAGTGGTAGAACCCCTGCCTAGAATCCCCCAGTGAGAGGCTGGAGGTGTGGGTCATTTTTTAAAAGTATTTACCTTCCCTGCACAGGTCCTGAGTTCCATCTGGAGCACGACAAAAAAAAAAAAAAATTTTACTTCTGAGGAGAGCAAACAGAGTTATTAAAGAAAGCTCAGATCCCTGGAGAGTGAGATCCCTGGAGAGTGAGAGAGGCTCCCCAGGAGGAACGCCCAAAACCATTTAAAGTGAAAGCGAAGAGAACAAGGCAGGCAGGTAGTCTCCCCTGATGGGAACAGAAGCCTGAGCAGGATAGAATCCCCTGGAAAGCTCACCATGTGACCTGAATGAAGGTCACAGTTTACAGTCGTGGGGCCCTCTGCATTCATAGTCACTTCTCTCCAGAACAGAACTGCTATGGTCACCCACACCACAGACTGGAGCTGACCTGAGTCATGGTGACACGGCCATGACATTGTGTGCCGGATATCCAAGGGCCAAAACCCAATCCATTTGTGTCATTCTTGATCAACTCTGGGGCCCAGAAACCTTGTTAATGGTCTCCATACCTCAGTGGGAGAATTGGGCACAGAGAGGGTAAGTTGTCAGTGTGGGCTCACACAGTAGCAACTTCCGGTCTCCAAGCCTGTTTTCCTCAGCTGTGAAACAGGCATCCACATGTTGCACATGTTCAGACTTGGGTCGGAGGGGATCTGCAGGTGGGCGTGGGTGGCCGTGCACATCTGTAACTTCAGCACCAGTATCAGGGATGTGGCAATGAGGATTGAGAGGTGAATGTCATCTCTGGCTCAATTGCGAGTTCAAAGCCATCCTGAGCTACAGGAGACTCTTACGCAAACACACATTTTAAAAAGGAACCTTTGTTAGCCCCACCTTCAGGAAGTTTGTGCCAAAGCCCAGGGCCCCTCACCGTGCAAGTTCCTGGTAGGGTTACACAATGCCCTCACTGAGATCCAAGCCTTGGAAATTCCAGAAAACGACAGAGACACATGCCCCCCTCCCTGATGAGGAAGCTTCTCTCGACACCTATCCCACACCGAGCAAAGGCATCACTGTTCCACCCTTGTCAAAGGAGGAAGCTGGGTCTGAGTGCTCTGGGACAATGGCTGGAAAGCCCCACCCAGATATGAAGCAAGCCCTTCCCCCCCACCCCCAGCCCCTGCCAGCCCAGAAGATAAAAGTCCAGGAAGCTAGGGCCTGATTCATATGCCCGCCCTGACAGCCTTGTCCATCATGTCCAACGTGTTGTTTGCCTGGGCTCTCCTTGCCCTCGTGGGCCTGACAGCCTCCTGTAGTTTCGTCATACCCCGCAATGAGTGGAAGGCCCAGGCATCTGGCTGTTCCACGCCGCTACAGCACCCGGTCCGTTATGTGGTGATCTCACACACAGCAGGCAGCTTCTGCGACAGCCCGTCCTCCTGTGAACAGCAGGCCCGCAACGTGCAGCATTACCACAAGAACATTCTAGGCTGGTGCGATGTGGGCTACAAGTGAGTACCCAGTGGTCGGGAGGTTGGCTACGCCTCCTCTCAAGCCTCCTGGTGCTGGATCTGGTGTGCCCCTTGGGCGCTGGGGCTTTCTCCTCTGTGAGAAGGGACAGGCTTTGCTTCACAGGTAACAAGGTGCCCCCCCATCCCATACTTTTCTAAAGGCCCAGATCTTGCCAGGACAATACGAGGCTAACTGAGCCTTACACCAAGTCCTGGCATCAGTGGGCGTTACTGCTGCCTGAGATGCAAGGCAGAGTAACTGCACGGGTGTAATGGATGCTAGGGGCTCGGTTTTTTTCTGTGCAAAGGCCCACAGGATTATGGCCTCTAATTCCAAATACCAGGAAACTGGCTAGCATATGGCAGGAGCCCCAAATCTGTGGGCTAACGTCTCCCGTGTGCCAGAGTTCCAGATAGGGGACATTGCTTGGAACACATCCCTGTAGCCCTGGGTACATAGAGACAGAAGAGGATGGGTCCCTGGTGGAAGACGAACCCACAGGAAAAGAACTTCTAGGTGGCTCAGCAAGTCCAACAGCCCAAGTTCTAACCCGGGTAGGAGAGAACTGATGACAGATGGACTGACTGTTGCCCTGACACCCACACGTGCGTCACACATGTTTTAACGGAGAGAGAAAAAGGCTGGCTGCACTAGGCATGGTATCAAAGCCAGTAATCCCAGCAGCTGGGGGTAAGGTATAGCACAGAGGCAAGTGATTTAATCAAAGTGGGGGCAGGGCCACGGGACAAGACCCAAAGGTCACGGTAAGGACTGAGGTCAAAGAGTACCCATATAAGGTTCTGGAAGGGGATACATGGTGGGGGTGGGGGCAATAGACTGGCCCAGGTGTTAGAAAGCTCCCTCTGGCTGACCACAAGGAAGCTGGGGGGGGGGGGATGGGGAGGCTGCTTGGATGGACACCAAGGGACACAGCCATCTGTCACACCTGCTTCTTTTCAGTGTCACAGGCTGGGCCTGTTTCCAAAGAAAACATTTGAACCCTATGACTTCTTAGACTTTTGAGTTGTGAGCCTAGCCTTTAACAGCTGAGCCATCTCTCCAGCCCGAACCCTGTGACTTCTAAGGCTGAACCTAAGAGCCAAATCACCTGCAGAATATACTGGAAATGCTGGTTCCCAGTCCTCCTGACTGCTCTGCCGACCACCAGCAGGTCAGAAGCCTGGAGGGTGTCCTCAGGCCTTTCTACCCAGGATTTTAGTTGTTCTAAGGCTCCAACATCAAAGGTGCTCCACAGGTTTGAAGTGGGGAAGACTTCACGGGGGCCACACACAGCCTTACAGAGAAGCAAAATCACATTCTGAGCCCCACTTTCCTAGCCTGTAAGTGAAGGTTTGGGTTTGGGGGGGGGGTGTTTAGAGATATCCCAGGAAGATCACACAGCGTCTCCACCCCAGGCCAGGCGCTGTGAATGCTAGGGAATCACAATGCAATGGAGATGCTGGAGTCAGCCAATGGCGCCCCCTCTACCCTTGCTGATGGTCAATATGGGATCTCCGTAAAGTGACAGGGCTTTTGTTCCTGTGCCGGAGACAGGCTCTGCCTCACACACAATAAAATGTCCCCTAGTCTTCTGTAAGAGACTCCTGGATAAAGGCTCACGGCTTGCCAGGAAACCAGGTCCCCATCTTGATCCAGCCTCCTCTGAGGCAGGCTGGCTTGAGTGGCAGACAGGGGCTTGGGTTCCAAGGTCCAGCATCCTCTGCCTCATCAGCATCTCAGAGCTGAATCCTTCATCGTCCAACTCCAGGCTGTTGATCCAGCTCCAAGGTGGCCCCAGGAGGCGGGGATGGAGGGTTTCTCTCAGTTGAGACTTGGTCTACTACTGTGCTAGGATTGGAAACTTCCAAAGAGAGAGGTGTAGCCTCGACCCTTGAGTCCCATGGTCCTGTTGCCTGAGAGGACCTCAAGAGTCAAGGCAGAGCCAGGAGGCGGTGGCGCACACCTTTAATCCTAGCACTTGGGAGGCAGAGGCAGGCGGATCAATGTGAGTTCGAGGCCAGCCTGGTCTACAAAGTGAGTCCAGGACAGCCAAGGCTACACAGAGAAACCCTGTCTCAAAAAAACAAAACATTAAAAACAAAAATCTCTGAGTTCCAGGCTAACCTGGTACCGAACAAGTTCCAAGTAAAGAAAAGCTTAGGTACAGGCGTGGTACTCCACGTCTCTAATCCCAGTCCTCAGGAGACAGAGGCATGCAGATCTCTGGGTTCTGGTCAGGCAGCTCGGTCAAGTCGGTGAGTTGGGAGGCAGAGGAGTGCAGTTCTGTTTGTGGTGGTCCAGTTCGTGGAATCGGAGGCAGTTTTACAGAGAGAGGTGGGAGAGAGAACAGGCTAGACGCAGGTGAAGACAGGCGAGCCAGAGAATGAGAAGGAGCCAGAAGATTAGAACAGATTGCTTGAGTTAGTTTGAGGCCAAGGAAAGCAATTCAGAGAAGCTGAAAGCCAGTTTGAACAAGCCAGCTAGGAGAGGAGTTTGAGCCAGAACAGCTGAGTTGAACCAGACAGACAGCGCTTAGTAAGACTGCGCTTATTCAGCAGTAAGTCTCAGAGGCTGAAAGCATTCTAGGCCTAGATAAGATTGTATGGAGGCTAGAAGCTTCCAGGCCTAGGCCTAGGTTAGCAGACGGAGGCAGTGAGCCTCCCAGACAATTACGACAGGCGAATGACAGCTCCTTTTACACAAACTTCTTTGAACACTCTTTTATACGTGTTTATTTGGCTGGGGGGCAGGCACATGGCATGAGGCTTGTGTGGAAGTCAGAAGGCAACAGGGCAGGAGTCAGTCCTGGTGACAGATCTCACCTGTGAGGTTTGGCAAAGGGCCTTTACTGGAGGAGCCATCTCACTGGCCCAAGACTTCCGAGGGGCGGGGCCTCTGAGGCTGCGACTTGGTGGGTCCCTGATTGTCAGCTTTGCCTGTGGGAAGCCGGCAGCAGCACCCACCTCAGGGGCTGGAGAGGGGAGGAAGTGAGTTCCCAGGCATGGGCAGACAAGAGGAAACACTGAATCGCAACCTCACCCACACACAGCGTTTTGTCCTGTGGTTAATTGGGTTTCTGTGTGACCTTGGACTTCTCTGATTCTACAAGAAACGGGTTGGGGGGGGGGGGCGGCTGCTGGGTGCAAAGAGTTTGTGAAGGCTGTTGAAGCCCCGCCCACCTCACCAAGCCCCGCCCCTCCCTCACAGCTTCCTCGTTGGAGATGATGGTCATATCTATGAAGGCCGAGGCTGGAACATCAAGGGTGACCACACAGGGCCCACCTGGAACCCCATATCTATCGGCATCACCTTCATGGGCAACTACATGAGTAAGTACTCAACGTCCTGGGCTGGAGGTGTTGGGGGGAAGGGTGCTACAAGCTCTGCCACCTACAAGCGCATGGCCTCCACTAGGAGCACATGTCCTACACCTCATCTTTTTCTTTGGATAACGGGGCCATTTTGACCCTATGCTGGGAGAGGCTGGTCTGCACTAAATCAGAGGAAAAACAAAAGCCAAGCATAACAGTCCACAGCTGTAATCCCAGCACTCCACGGGTTGAAACAAAAGGATTTTGAGTTTGAGACTTTGTCTCAATTAAATGAACTGCCATAGTGGCTGTGGCTCAGTTGGTCGAGTACCTGGCTCACATACACAAGGCCCTGGATTCAAATCACAGGGTGCACACCTCAATCCCAGCACTGGGAGACAGTGGCAAGCTCAGTTCACGCGGATCCTTCTCGGCCAGCCTGGGCTAGGGATCCTATCTCAAAGCACCTGTTTCATAGGTGTTTCATAGGTGACAGCTATTTGTGTGGACAAGACCCAGGGGCCTGGGAGCAGACAAACGCCGGGGCCAAGAAGCAGTCATGGCAGGCAATGCTTGCTAAGGGTCTCCCTAGGTGCTAGGCTCCCTCCCGTGATCTCCCACAGCCCTAGGGGTAGGAGCCTGACTTTCTTCTCATGGCTGAGGAAACTGAGGCAGAGGGCCGTTTAGCCACACCCCTCTCTGCCCTTCAAAAAAGCCCCACTCTGACTTCCTGTATCTTGCCCCTCGCCTTGCAGACCGAGTACCTACAAAGCGGGCCCTCCGTGCTGCCCTCAATCTTCTGGAATGTGGGGTGTCTCAGGGCTTCCTGAGATCCAACTATGAAGTCAAAGGACACAGGGACGTGCAGAGCACACTCTCTCCAGGTGACCAGCTCTATGAAATCATCCAAGGCTGGCCACACTACCGCGAGTGAGACCTTGACACCCTGCAGCGCCACCCGCCTGAAATCCCTCCTGCCACCTGCTCCTGTCCCCTCCCCATCTATCTTCCCAGCGGCCCCGCCAATAAAGCTGCAACAGCAACCATTCCCCTGCGTGGCTCCGGCCACAGCACCCTTTCTTTGTCTCTCCCACATTGCTCCATCCTTATTGGTAAGAACCCAGAGGCCCAATGCTGAACCACAACCCCGGAGACCCTGGCTCAGGAGCAACACCACAGCTTAGAACCGAGAGGTCTCAGTCCAGAACCCAGACACCTCGGCGAGAGAGCAGGGATCAGCACCAAGCAGGCTCCAGTGTCACCCACCACAGCTCAAAAGAGCCAGGCAATGTGGCCCGTGCTGCAAGGCGCCACTGTCCTGCCATATAGCCAGGCACATGCACCCTTGCTTGGACCCCTCTGGAGACACACAGCTCACTACTGCCCACCTGCCTTCGGGTCATAGTCAGGCCAGACACACTTTCAGGTCCCAATTATCAACCCTGTCCTCACTTCTGCGCACTCCATTCCTACCCTTGAGTTATAAGCTAAGTGAATATTCCAGAACTGCCACATTTATTTACAAAATACACATATCCTCTTCCCCTAGAATGCTCTACTGGGGGAGAGGAGGGAGTCAGGGCCTCACACACCTGAGACGCCAGAAGTACCAGGAAGTGTGGAGCATGGGAGGGGCGCTGCCTCCACACCAGACCCACTAATGGTAGAACGGGAAATCCGGGTACCAGCTCTCAGGGTCATGATCGTGTGTCCAGCCGGTTCATGTATTCTTGCAACGCCTTCAGGCGGGCGTCTATCTCTGCCATGTCAGCTCCCTGGTAGTCGGAGCTGTACTCTGTGAAAGCAGAGGTAGGTGTGGGGACCATGAGGGGCCTGAAGCAGCAAGGACCCATGAACTGCCCTGGTTATCACCCCCAAAGGGTTCTGGGATGAGGGAGGGAGGGGACAGGGGAGAGAGAGAGATGGGACCCAGAGCTCACTCACCCTTGATGGGCACCCAGCCCCCAGAACTGGCCAGGTGTCTCTGATGATTGTTGCAGTCTCGAGTGGTAGACTTCTGGTAACAAGAGAGGCAGGGAAGGGGTCAGGAAACCTGCTTCTATTCCCATCCCCCATGTTCCATGGGGAATTCCAAATCTGGGGTCTACAGGCTACCACTGTCAAGAGCCTCCTTCTGACACAAGACCCCTCCGAAGGGTGAATTGGCAAAGCCTGAGGCACAGAGAGCCTAACCGAGCACCCTTAGTCACAACGCTGGGAAGAGGCACCAAGTTTGAAGACCTGGACCCATGAGGCAAAATCTTTTTTTCTTGTTGACGTAAGAGTTCACGTAGCCCAGGCTGGCCTCAAACTCACTCTGTAGCCAAGGCTGGTTTTCAACTTTGGATCCTCCTGCCTCCACCTCCTGGGTTGACAGGCCTGGCGATGCCACCACACCCTGTTTATATGGAACCCAGGGCCGTGTGCAAGAGAGGCATTCTACCACAACCTCGGTCCAAGCCTTAAAGCAACATACTGTGGCCACTAGATTTTGCCTACCAGCCCCAGGGCCCCCAAACACCCTGCTTTAGGAGTCACTCTTGAGTTTCCTCTACAACCTAATACCCCCCCCCCCCAGAACAAGAGAAGCATAGCATACGGATGATGGTGACTCTCTCCTGTGGTCTAACACTACCCTCCCCATCTTCCCGCCTGGGGATGATCCTCACCGTCTTGGGTCCGCTCCAGGGTGTCGGGCTGGCTGGTTTTCCTCGGCCACGGCAGCGACCACTGGGAAAAGAGGGTAGTCAAGGACTAGAGTGCATCCTTGGTATCTCTCTCCTAATCCACAGCACATCCTTGGTACCTCCCTCCTAACCCACAGTGCATCCTTGGTACCTCTCTCCTAACCCACAGCGCATCTCCTAACCCTCCTAGCCCACTTTATGGCTTTAGGACCTCCAGCCTCCATCGCCTAATTTCTCTGCAAAGGATTGCTTCCACTCTCCCAAAACGCCCTTTCCAGAGTATCCTTCCCTGAGTCCAAGCTTTACCTTCTGGAAACCGACTGGGAGAAATCCTCCAACTCGCTGCAGGAGCTGACCGACGAGCAGTGGCTACGGAAACTGTCCACTAGGGGGAGACGAAGGGCGTGATGCCCGCGGGCCACGTGCCCGCCGCCCGCCCGCCCGCAGCCACACTGCCTCTTTCTCCCAGCCAGTTACCCGAAGAGCTGCGGTTCCGGGAGCGGACGGCGGCGTCCCCTCGGCCTGTCACGGCAGCAGCGGGCCGAGTCTGGTGGGACCATGAGACTGACGGACCATCTCCGCTTCCTCCACTGCCCATTCGGTTCCGCTGCTGCTGCTGCCTAGAAAGCCAGAGACTAGGAGTGTGCACTGAGAACTGACTGCCTGTATGGCAACCTGCCACAGCCAGAGCAGGTGGGTGGCCCGACACATGTCACCTGGGGAGTCCAACTGGTGAGAGTGGGAGAAACAAGGAGTGCACCTAAGGGGTTAGGAGAGCAGAATGAGGGTAAAGAAGGGGGCGGGGCCCCGTGAGGGGGCTGAGTGGGGTTCATAGGGGAACTGGCACAAGGAGAGGAGGCGGGACCAAGGGAGGCAGCAGAGGTAATCCGAGACTCCAGAGGTTAGGTCAGTACCGGGACTGGAGGGAGATGGGATGAAGCAATGAGAGCAAGTGGGAGCACAGAGAAGGTGAGAGTTAACAAGGGTTAGCTGCCGGTTAGTGAGAGAGCTGGGAGGAGGAGGAGGGCGTGAGGTAAGGGCCAGGCGCAAGCGCAGGGGTGGGAAACAGGCTGACTTACTTCATCCTGATCTCTCTCTGCTTCTTCTCCTTTGCTTTCACAAAGGCTGTGGGGTCAAAACGGGGCGCACGACCACCTAGACAGGGTGGGGAGGGAGCTGGTTGGCTCGCACACCTGCACCTGTCGGCGCCAGACCATTCCGTCTCCCCACGGCAGGGCGGAGCAGTCACGGACCTGTGGGTGAGGGCGAGGGGCGTGCAGGCCGGCCGCGACCCCGCGCGCCATGGCCGCTCTCCCGTGATGAGGACCGAGTGGCCGCACGGCCGCGAGACGTGGAGCGCTCCCGGGACGACGAAGCTCGGTCCTCCCGGGCGGGAGCCGGCGGCAGGGTGCGTCTCCTGGGAGCATAGAGTCCGCTGTCAGCTTCCCACCCGCTAGCCCGCCCTGACTCTGGTGCCCGCGTACCTCCTCTGCACCCACCTTCTAGCGCCCCAAGCTCCGGTTCAGCGATCCTTTCTTAGACCCCACCCTCTCCAAGTCCTTTCCTAGAGCCTGCCACTTCCCTACATGTTAACACATCCTAATCTTCACCAGACCCTTCTTTCTGAGATCCCCCTACTCCTACAGCTCCCTGGAAACGGTTTCCACGCCAATAAAGATTGGCAGATAGTGGCCTGATTCTTCTCGCTGGCATCAATCACCGTCAGGCTCCGCCCACACCCAGACCTACCTCCAGGTCCCACCCAACAGCACTTCTTGACGCCCCACTCGTTCATCAGGCCCCACCCACCTCCCCCAAACTTTGCCTGACTCCGCCCCACTTTAGCCCCACCCCCACAGGCCCCGCCTCTCACCCCCTTCTGTACAGGGCTAGCTCGCTGTTGAGCGTCTTCAGCCGGGCACGCAGACTGCGCTCCGACGCCTTCACCTCCTCGAGCTGCGGAGGGAAGCAGGGACCGCCGGCGTCCAGACCAGGCCGAGGCCGCGTGGAGCCCCCTCCCCGCCTCCTCCCCCTCACCTCCTTGGCTAGGCGGCGGCAGTCCTGGCTGCGGCGGCTAGCAGCCCGGCCCCCGAGGCCACGCTCCTGCCGCAGCTCCAGCTCCAGGTCCCGCACCAGCCCGCGCAGCGCCTCGGCCTCCTGGCGCGCCGCCCGCCCGGCCAGGGCCTCCTCTCGGGAGCGGCCCAGCTGCGTCTCCAGCTCGCGCTTCTCGGACGCCAGGCGGCTCACTCTGCAAAAGGCGAGGTGGGGAGTGGGGCGACTGAGCGCCCCGTGTGCCCTGACCCGCTGTTCCACAAGGCCCTCCAGGAAGGAAGACTGTAGTGCCCAGGGAGGGGACGCTGAGGCGACTTCACCTTCCCCGACGCCCCATACAGGCACATCTAGCCCTAGTGACAGTCAGTGTGGGGACATGGCTAAAGATGCCTGCAGCAAGTCTAGCTAACCCTTGCTCCCACCGCCAAGCCTTTCCCAGCCTGATCTATTCGCTAGCCAGAAACAACTTAAGAAAACGCCATATGCGGGCTTTTCTTTCCTGCTGCTTATAAAGAGCAAGAAGCGGAGGTGACCAAGTGTCCATACACAGAACCAGTTGAATCTCCCTGCGCGTGCACAGTATAGTGTGTCACGAAAAGGCATGAGAGAGGGCTGGTTTTCACGGTTTTAAACAGTGCAGAATGTATTTACCAAGTCCCCTTTTATAAAAAGAAATAGGAGAGGCTATAAATTACCTTTGTAGGTTCATAATTTTTTTAAACATGGGATAAGTGAAAAGCTTTCCAATGGAGGAGGGGCTGCCTATGGGGAGGGGAGGAACGAGGAAGGGAGAACAGCTGGAGAAACCGGGACTCTCTGGATGCACCCCTCTGTCCAGCTTTGGCTCTGGAAGTATGAAAACACTTTTCGTAGAGACAAGCTGGCTGAAACACGGGGTTTTAGCAAATACACAGCTTCAGGGCAAAAGAGGCTGCAAAGAAGTCTAACCTTTACTCAGAAGCCTCATTAGTAATTGCATTTGTATTGTTTGGGACAAAGAAAATAATTGTCCAGCCAGTCAGGATGCCACACACCTGTAATCCCTGAACTTGGGAGGCATAAACAGGCAGAGCTCTGTGAGTTCAAGGTGAGCCTGGTCTACAAAGCAAGGCCCAGCCAAGTCTACAGAGAAAAACCCTGTCTCAGAAAGAAAGAAAGAAAGAAAGAAAGAAAGAAAGAAGTAGAAAATAATTGTCACTGCGGCTGAAGAGGTGGCTTAGCACTTAGAGCACTGGCTGCTCCGCCAGAGGACCCAGGTTCAATTCCCAGGACCCACATGGCAACTCATACCTGTCTGTAACTCCAGTTCCAGGGAATCCAACACCTTCATAACAGTGCACATAAATCATTAAAAAAGAAAAAAAAATGTGCTACTATCCTTGGAAACTACAATCTTTAAATGATTTATTTATTTTTATTTTATGTGCACTAATGTCTTGCCTGTGTGCATGTCTGTGTGAAGATGCTGGATTCCCTGGACTGCAGTTAAAGACAGTTGTGAGCCGTCGTGTGGGTGCTGGGAATTGACCCTGTGTCCTCTGGAAGAGCAGCCAATGCTCTTAACTGCTGAACCATTCTCTCCAGCCTCAGAAACTACAATTTTTTTTAGCATTAGAGAAAACCGGGTGTAAAATCAAGGAGAAAGTAAGAAGAGACCATATATTCCCTTTCTAAAAATGTACCTGTCCTCTGGCTCATTCCACTGGACAAAAATTCTAAGTACAATACCAGACCATGCTAACATAACCTCCTGATAAAAGAAACAAAACATTTCGGAAAAATAGTGGTAAAACGCCTGCATAGAAACCACACACACATGGGCTGGAGAGATGGCTCAGAAGTCAAGGGCACCGGCTGCCCTTCTGTCCTGAGTTCAATTGCCAGCAACCATATGGTGGCTCACAACCATCTATAATGTGATCTAGTGCCCTCTTCTGGCCTGCAGGTATACATGCAGATAGAACACTCACATACATAAATAATCTTTTTTTAAAAAAAGAAATAAAAGAAACCATGGCCAGGCATGATGGCACACACCTTTAATCCCAGCACTCAGGAGGCAGAAGCAGGCAGATCGCTGTGAGTTCAAGGCCAGCCTGGTCTATAAAGCAAGTCCAGAATAGCCAAGGCTACACAGAGAAACCCTGTCTCAAAAAACCAAAAAAGAAAAAAAGAAAGAAGAGAAACCACACTGCCACCCCCACTGCTCTGTGAGGCTGGGGGCGTGGCTCAGTGGTAGAGCCCCTGCCTAGAATCGCCCAGTGAGGGGCTGGGGGCGTGCCTCAGTGGTAGAGCCCCTGCCTAGAATCCCCCAGTGAGGGACTGGGGGCGTGGCTCAGTGGTAGAGCCCCTGCCTAGAATCCCCCAGTGAGGGGCTGGGGGCGTGGCTCAGTGGTAGAGCCCCTGCCTAGAATCCCCCAGGGAGGGGCTGGGGGCGTGGCTCAGTGGTAGAGCCCCTGCTAGAACCCCCCAGTGAGGGGCTGGGGGCGTGGCTCAGTGGTAGAGCCCCTGCCTAGAATCCCCCAGGGAGGGGCTGGGGGCGTGGCTCAGTGGTAGAGCCCCTGCCTAGAATAGCCCAGTGAGGGGCTGGGGGCGTGGCTCAGTGGTAGAGCCCCTGCTAGAACCCCCCAGTGAGGGGCTGGGGGCGTGGCTCAGTGGTAGAGCCCCTGCCTAGAATCCCCCAGTGAGGGGCTGGGGGCGTGGCTCAGTGGTAGAGCCCCTGCCTAGAATCCCCCAGGGAGGGGCTGGGGGCGTGGCTCAGTGGTAGAGCCCCTGCTAGAACCCCCCAGTGAGGGGCTGGGGGCGTGGCTCAGTGGTAGAGCCCCTGCCTAGAATCCCCCAGTGAGGGGCTGGGGGCGTGCCTCAGTGGTAGAGCCCCTGCCTAGAATCCCCCAGTGAGGGGCTGGGGGCGTGGCTCAGTGGTAGAGCCCCTGCCTAGAATCCCCCAGTGAGGGGCTGGGGGCGTGCCTCAGTGGTAGAACCCCTGCCTAGAATCCCCCAGTGAGGGGCTGGGGGCGTGCCTCAGTGGTAGAGCCCCTGCTAGAATCCCCCAGTGAGGGGCTGGGGGCGTGGCTCAGTGGTAGAGCCCCTGCCTAGAATCCCCCAGTGAGGGGCTGGGGGCGTGCCTCAGTGGTAGAGCCCCTGCTAGAATCCCCCAGTGAGGGGCTGGGGGCGTGCCTCAGTGGTAGAGCCCCTGCTAGAATCCCCCAGCTCTGGGTCCTTATGTCTGGCACTTAAAAAAAAAACAAAAACAGAAAAGGTTAGTGGGGCTCTACCACAAGGATATAGAAGCCAGCATGAACAGTTCCATCTAACCAAAGACAACACCGAATGAAAATAAAATCCACTGCAGTGAATGGATTAGATCATGTCTGTGAGCTGAATACTGGCCCCCACATACCCAAAGATACCCGTGGCCTTCTCTGGAACCTGTGAACGTTCCACTATTTGGCAAAAAGTGACTTTTACAGACGTGATGTGGGACTGTGAGGTCAGGGTTCTCTCAAGGATGAATTATCCGGGCGGATCACAACCTGAGCTACTGAGAGACACAGAAGCCAGGAGGGGAATGTGACCTCAGAGGCCCAGAGCAGAGTGCTAGGACACAAACCGAGGAACAGCTGCAGCTCCCCAGTGCTGGAGAGGGAAGAAAGGGAGTCTCCCAAGGGCCTGTGGCAGGACGCGCCACTGCAGTCCCGTGAACACGGTTTCAGACACCGGCCTCCAGAGGGAGACAGAACACACGCCCAGTGGATTTTGATTTTTATCACATTTATTTATTTGTGTGTATGCACACAGGCACATGCTCGTGCCGTGGCATGCATGTGGAAGTCAGAGGGCAACTGGTAGGACTTGGGTCTCCCCCTCCACCACGAGGGTCCCAGAGACTGAACTCAGGGCGGCAGGCTTGGCGGCAAGCACCTTTACAAGGTGAGCCGTCTCACTGAGCCAGTCCAGGGTCTTGTTATTGTTGCTGTTTGGCTTTGATTTTTTGTATTTGGGGTTGGTTTTTTGTTTTTGTTTTTGTTTTGTTTGTTTGTTTGTTTTGTTTTTTTGAGACAGGGTTTCTCTGTGTAATAGCCCTGGCTGTCCTAGAACTTGGTCTGTACACCAGGCTGGCCCCGCCTGTCTCTGCCTCCCCCAAGTGCTAGAATTAAAGGTGTGTGCCACCACGACCAGCAACCTGCTTACTCCAGTGTGTCAAGCTATGAGAGCCAACTAAATGTTCTGTCAGAGGTGGGCAGAAAGGAAGAGTCCACACTGATCACACCTCCCCTGGGAGATATGGAGCTCAGGGACATGCTTCCCGAGGATGCTAATTTACCCCGGCCAACAGTGGCTGCAATGAGATCGTCCCCTCATAAGACACCAGGCTAGCCAACAGTCTCAAGAACTGGCAAAAATGTGGGGGGGCACCCCTTCGATCACAGTGCTTGGGAGGTGGAGGCAGGTGGGGTCTCTGAGGTCAAGGGCAGCCTGGTCTACAGAGCGCGTTCCAACCCTGTTGCAGACAAGGATGGAAGAAGGGGACAAGAGCAAAACATGGCAGGGTACACCTATAATCTCAGCACGTGCGAGGCAGAGGAAGGAGGGTTGCTGAAGGCCCAGAGATAGCCTGGCCTAACTAGCAAACGCATAAAAATAGTTTTGAGTTGTTTGTTTTAAGTGGGTGTACACACACACACACACACACACACACACACACACACACACACACACGGCACTCCTGCATTGCCCCCTCTCCATCACGCCCTTCCCAGCACAAGCCTCTGTAGAGCTGGCTCTTGTCAGTGGCTCTCCGCCTTCTGCCTGGACCACCACCCTGTGGAGTTCCTTGTGGGGAGATGGATGCACTTGGAGCAGAGGGAGGAGGGTCGACAGAGCAAGGTAATCCTGGTCTGTGTGGCAAGCGCCTGTCTCCACAAGGAGGGGGCTGCAGAGTTGAACAGGACACGGAGGCACCACCAGCTCAGAGATTTCAAGGCACCTCTTACCAATTCTGTGGATGGGGGAGGGAGCCACCTTGTGGCCAGTATGGGAGACACACAGAGGGATGTCTTGGATGGAGGATAAGTTCCTCTGCCTGCCAGGGTCCTCCTTCCCATGGGTGGCCCAGCAGCACCCATGGGTCCTGCCACCCTGTGTACTACCACCCCCAAGAGAAGGTCATTTCTTTCTCCCAGCATTGGCACTCAGTCTGGGCCTGC